>NC_060197.1:12428519-12473519 GCF_021184085.1 Oncorhynchus gorbuscha | reverse complement strand
GTGCATGTGTGGGTAGTCTTTGATTGCAGACTCAGGTTCTTTTGTTTGTTTGTGTGTGTGTGTGTGTGTGTGTGTGTGTGTGTGTGTGTGTGTGTGTGTGTGTGTGTGTGTGTGTGTGTGTGTGTGTGTGTGTGTGTGTGTGTGTGTGTGTGTGTGTGTGTGTGTGTGTGTGTGTGTGTGTGTGTGTGTGTGTGTGCGTGCGTGTGCATGTGTGTTTGTGCTTGTGAATGCATGTGTGTGGTCTCTCACCCCTCACATCAATATTGCACTATGCCCTGGGGCAGCTCAGGGACTGAGTTATTTTGCTCTCCTCCTTTATCTCTCCTCTCCTTTTCTCCTCTTCCCCCTCTTCTTCCTCCTCCACGTAATCTCTCGCTCCCCTCCTGAACCTTCAGCCTTGTTTACGGTCAGCCTCCCTTCACTCCCACAGAGAGTACTAACACAATAACAGCCTAACCGTACAGAGAAGAACACTCTCTTAGTCAGAACATCCGTTCCCATTAGTTAGTTCAGATGAAACATCAATGAAATGCCATTTCACAGAACTCCTCTTTGAATCGACGGTGACCCCCGCATGTTCAGGTAGCTTCACAGTGAGAGAACCAATGCCAGCTGTAGACAATGCCAGCTGGAAGCAGGGTTGTAACCTTGTGTGTTTCTAATAGTGTTTGTTCCAGGCTTTGAGGCGAGCGGAGTGTGAGGAGATGTGAGAAGAAGAAGAGGAACACAGGGAGTTTGGACGGGGTCAGGGACAAATAGTAATGAAGACCCGCCTTTGTGTTTTCTCTTGGAGCTACAGAGCTATGGAAACTGCTGCCGTACACAGATGCAGAACCATTCCTTTGTCTTGCCTCCCATGACCTGTTCTGATGTTCTCAGACCTGTGGTTGGAGGCTGAATAGCAGCAGATCACTGTGTTTTCTTCCTATTAGCTATACAAGCATCAATAGCCCCTCCATCCCTCCTTCCCATCTTAGATTACTGCATGCCCACACATTACTACTGTATTTGATCTATCTATCTATCTATCTATCTATCTATCTATCTATCTATCTATCTATCTATCTATCTATCTATCTATCTATCTATCTATCTATCTATCTATCTATCTATCTATCTATCTATCTATCTATCTATCTATCTATCTATCTATCTATCTATCTATCTAGGTAGAACACTACCTCTCTCTCTCTCTCTCTCTCTTCTGGTTGTTTCTCCATTTCTCCTCTCTTCCCTTCTCTTCTGTGTGTGTGTGTGTTTGTGTCTGTGTCTGTGTTGTCAGCATAGTTAATCTGTTCCAGTGTCACTGCTGTTAATCCCTACTGTAGGATGACACTGTGTCTCTCTTTTAACCTCTCTGCAGTGACAGGGACGGGGGGAGGGGGGAGGTAGAGAGAAATAAATAGACAGAGAGAAGAGCTCTAGCAGGAGATAGAAAGGGATGGAAGAGGGGGGAGAGAGAGATATTGAGGGATAATGGGAAGGCAAGACAGTCAGAGTGAAAGGGAGAGATTAATTAGGAGAGGAAGGGATGGAGAAGGGGAGAGGGAGATATTGAGGGATAATGGGAAGGCAAGACAGTCAGAGTGAAAGGGAGAGGTTAGTTAAGAGAGGAAGGGATGGAGAAGGGGAGAGGGAGATATTGAGGGATAATGGGAAGGCAAGACATTCAGAGTGAAAGGGAGAGGTTAGTTAAGAGAGGAAGGGATGGAGAGGGGGAGAGAGAGATATTGAGGGATAATGGGAAGGCAAGACAGTCAGAGTGAAAGGGAGAGGTTAGTTAAGAGAGGAAGGGATGGAGAAGGGGAGAGGGAGATATTGAGGGATAATGGGAAGGCAAGACATTCAGAGTGAAAGGGAGAGGTTAGTTAAGAGAGGAAGGGATGGAGAGGGGGAGAGAGAGATATTGAGGGATAATGGGAAGGCAAGACAGTCAGAGTGAAAGGGAGAGGTTAGTTAAGAGAGGAAGGGATGGAGAGGGGGAGAGGGAGATATTGAGGGATAATGGGAAGGCAAGACAGTCAGAGTGAAAGGGAGAGGTTAGATAAGAGAGGAAGGGATGGAGAGGGGGAGAGGGAGATATTGAGGGATAATGGGAAGGCAAGACAGTCAGAGTGAAAGGGAGAGGTTAGTT
The DNA here is from genome assembly GCF_021184085.1 of Oncorhynchus gorbuscha. Taxonomy (NCBI): domain Eukaryota; kingdom Metazoa; phylum Chordata; class Actinopteri; order Salmoniformes; family Salmonidae; genus Oncorhynchus; species Oncorhynchus gorbuscha. Next base: position 12,471,385 of record NC_060197.1, on the reverse strand, counting down.
AAGAGAGGAAGGGATGGAGAAGGGGAGAGGGAGATATTGAGGGATAATGGGAAGGCAAGACAGTCAGAGTGAAAGGGAGAGGTTAGTTAAGAGAGGAAGGGATGGAGAGGGGGAGAGGGAGATATTGAGGGATAATGGGAAGGCAAGACAGTCAGAGTGAAAGGGAGAGGTTAGTTAAGAGAGGAAGGGGAGTTACCCCATATGTTTCCTGATGTTTAAATGAAGACCACATACTGTACCTCTCCTCTATGTCACTACAACAACAGAGCTGTGTCTCCGTCTGAGGATTTATGAATGTAGGCAGAGAGAGAGGGTGTGGGGGGGTTACGTAAATGGCCCATTGTGTGTGCGTGTCTCATTGTGTGTGTGTGTATCTGGACTATATTTGTGTGTGTGTGTGTGCGTGTGTCTACCATGTCTGCCAGTGTGTGTGTGCGTGTGTGCGTGTGTAAGTGTGTGTTGGAATGTGCGTTTGTGCATGTATGTGCGTGTAAGCGTTGCGGTGGCGAGGGTTAACTGAGCTGCTCTGTCAGTGCAGTTTGATTAGGTGATCTCAGCTTCATATTCCCCACAGGAGAATAAAGAGCAGCTATTTCCTCTGCAAACACAGAGCAGGACAAAGGAGCCATTGACGGGAGTGGGGGGCCTCTGTAGGCCCTCTCCAAACCCCCCAGCCCCAGGCTCTGTTAGTGGGGCCTGACGCGACCTGTGTGAAATTGTATGTTTGTGAATGCGTGCGTGTGTGTGCACTTGCATGCGAGGTTAGGAATAGGACTGTGTGTGTGTGTGTGTGTGTGTGTGTGTGTGTGTGTGTGTGTGTGTGTGTGTGTGTGTGTGTGTGTGTGTGTGTGTGTGTGTGTGTGTGTGTGTGTGTGTGTGTGTGTGTGTGTGTGTGTGTGTGTGTGTGTGTGTGTGTGCGTGCGTGCGTGCGTGCGTGAGAGTGTGTAGGACTGACTGGGCCCAGGCAAAGACAACATTACTCACGGTGCCCCCATCCCTGGTCCTGGCTAGTACTGCTGACTGAGACCGAGGTAAGGCAGAGAGGAGAAACACTCCCCCCCAGACTACTTACTGTATAAGGGACACACTAGACTAGAGGTGGGGCCCAAGACTAGAGTTTGAAGTGTGGTGTACTGAGATCAGTTTTACATACAGTACAGGCGCACACACACCCCTTCCCCACACACACCTAAAACATAAATCCGTATGAAACAAAATCCATACTGTATGTGTGTGTTAGGGTGGTAAGGGGTATATAGAGATTAGGAAGATAGTATTACTGTAACAATAATGGGCTGTCTTATTGTTATTGACTGTGTAATTGCCAAAACTTTCCTTTTTTAACGAGGGCTTCACATAAAAACTCACCAATCACCAATGACCTGCTGTGACTGTGAGTAGACAGAAACGGCTGAAATGCACTTAACCAAAGCATTCCAACGTGAATTCCAGTGAATGTGAGTTAATATGGCCATAACTACATTACAGGGACAGCAGTCAGATATATTCAGTGGCCGGGGTTTGGCTGGACTCCCAGAGACTGCGAGGGAGCGAGGGAGAGAGCGAGGGAGAGGAATGTATGTAGAGATAGAGAGGAGAGAAGGGGACAGAGAAATACAGTGCATTCGGAAAGTATTCAGACCCCTTTACTTTTTCCACATTTTGTTATGTTACAGCCTTATTCTATTGTATTTACCCCTTCATCAATCTACACACAATACCCCATAATGACAAGGGCAAAAACAAATATCACTGAAATATCACATTTACAAAGTATTCAGACTCTTTACTCAGTGCTTTGTTGAAGCACCTTTGGCAGCGATTACAGCCTTGAGTCTTCTTGGGTATGACACTACAATCTTGGCACACCTGTATTTGGGGAGATTCTCCCATTCTTCTCTGCAGATGCTCTCAAGCTCTGTCAGCTTAGAATGGGAGCGTTGCTGCACAGCTATTTTCAGGTCTCTCCAGAGATGTTTGATCAGGTTCAAGTCCGGGCTCTAGCTGGGCCACTCAAGGACATTCAGAGACTTGTCCCGAAGCCACTCCTGTGTTGTATTGGCTGTGTGCTTAAACTCGTTGTCTTGTTGGAAGGTGAACCTTCACCAAAGACTGAGGTCCTGAGTGCTCTGGAGCAGGTTTTCATCAAGGATCTCTCTGTACTTTGCTCTGTTCATCTTTGCCTCGATCCTGGCTAGTCTCCCAATCCCTGCCGCTGAAATCCATCCCCACAGCATGATGCTACTAACACCATGCTTCACCGTAGGGATGGTGCCAGGTTTCCTCCAGAAGTGACTCTTGACATTCAGGCCAAAGAGTTCAATCTTGGTTTCATCAGACCAGAGAATCTTGTTTCTCATGGTCTGAGAGTCTTTATAGGTTCCAGTTGGCAAACTCCAAGCGGGCTGTCATGTGGCCTTTTACTGAGTAGTGGCTTCCGTCTGGCCCCTCTACCATAAAGGTCTGATTGGTGGAGTGCTGTTGTCCTTCTGGAAGGATCTCCCATCTCCACAGAGGAACTCTAGAGCTCTGTCAGAGTGACCATCGGGTTCTTGGTCACCTCCCTCACCAAGGCCTTTCTCCCCTGATTGCTCAGTTTGGCTGCTGGGAGGCCAGCTCTAGGAAGATTCTTCGTGGTTCCAATCTTCTTCCATTTAAGAAGGATGGATTCCACTGTGTTCTTGGGGCCTTCAATCATGCAGACATTTTTTGGTACCCTTCCTCAGATCTGTGCCTTGACACAATCCTGTCTCGTAGCTTTGCAGACAATTCCTTCGACCACATAGCTTCGTTTTTGCTCTGACATGCGCTGTCAACTGTGGAACCTTATATAGACAGGTGCATACCTTTACAAATGATGTCCAATCAATTGAATTTACCACAGGTGGACTACAATCAAGTTGTAGAAACATCTCAATGATGATCATCGGAAACAACAGAGTCTCATAGCAAAGGGTCTGAATAATTATGTAAATAAGGTTTCTCTGTTTTTAGTTTTTTATACATTACATGTTTTCGCTTTGTCATTCATGCGTATTGTATGTAGATTGCTGAGGATCATTTAAAAAAATCCATTTTAGAATAAGGCTGTAACTTAACAAAATGTGGGAAAAGTCAATGGGTCTGAATACTTCCGGAAGGCACTGTATATAAACAGAATAGGGGCAGCTCTTGCCAGACAGAGACAACATGAGAGAGGATATTTTGTTTTTAATTTTAGTTGTACATTTTAGTCATTTCGCAGATGCTCTTCTCCAGAGCGACTTACATGAGCAATTAGAGTTAAGTGCCTTGCTAAAGGGCACAGAAAGATTGTTCACCTAGTTGGCTCGGGGATTCGAACCAGCTTGTTTTTGGTTACTGGCCCAATGCTAGAAAACCTTAAACAGGGAATCCCAATTCAGACCAGGGTCTCTTTTTAAATGATGCCCTGTGTTATAACAATCAACAAACCAAACATTTTAAACAGATACAATTGCATACAGAGCAGATATTATATACAGAGGAAAATTATTTGATTTTACAAGTACATTTCACAATGAATAGGTCCCATATTAAAGTCTTAAAGTGACCCAATGAAATCAGGAAACCGAGCTCTAATATTTGCTGAAGATGCCAAAACACAGGACAGACAGCTGATGATCCTCGCAGTGGCAGACTACATGTAACAACACCTGCACAGGATTGGTTCATCCGAACATCATACCTGCGGGACAGGTACAGGATGGCAACAACAACTGCCCGAGTTACACCAGGAACGCACAATCCCTCCATCAGTGCTCAGACTGTTCGCAATAGGCTGAGAAAGGCTGGACTGAGTGCTTGTAGGCCAGTTGTGAGGCAGGTCCTCACCAGACATCACCGGCAACAAAGTCACCTATTTACACAATCCCACCGTCGCTGGACCAGACAGGACTGGCAAAAAGTGCTCTTCACTGATGAGCCACGGTTTTGTCTCACCAGGGTTGATGGTCGGATTCATGTTTATCGTCGAAGGAATGATCGTTACACTGAGGCCTGTACTCTGGAGCGGGATCGATTTGGAGGTGGAGGGTCCGTCATGGTCTGGGGCGGTGTGTCACAGCATTATCGGACTGAGCTTCTTGTCATTGCAGGCAATCTCAACGCTGTGCGTTACAGGGAACACATCCTCCTCCCTCATGTGGTACCCTTCCAGCATGACAATGCCACCAGCCATACTGCTCGTTCTGTGCGTGATTTCCTGCAAGACAGGAATGCCATGGCCAGCGAAGTTCCCGGATCTCAATCCCATTGAGCACGTCTGGGACCTGTTGGATCGGTGGGTGAGGGCTAGGGCCATTCCCCCCAGAAATGTCCAGGAACTCGCAGATGCCTTTGTTGGAAGAGTGGGGTAACATCTCACAGCAAGAATGGGTAAATCTGGTGCAGTCATGAGGAGGAGATGCACTGCAGTACTTAATGCAGCTGGTGGCCACACCAGAAACTGAGTGATACTTTTGATTTTGACCCCCCATTTTGTTCAGGGACACATTATTCCATTTCTGTTAGTCACATGTCTGTGGAACTTGTTCAGTTTATGTCTCAGTTGTTGAATCTTGTTATGTTCATACAAATATTTACACATGTTAAGTTTGCCGAAAATAAATGTAATTGACAGTGAGAGGAGGTTTCTAAGGAAGGTATTCAGGGAGTTGATGGAGTCCAGGTGAGTCTGAAGATGAGCAGGTGCACATAACGATGGTGACCGGTGTACGCACACATGACAGCCAGCTTGGGGAAATTTGAATACCGAGACTACCTCAATCATCTGAACTGGGACAATCATCTCAGTAATGGGTGTAATAAGTCCAACTACTAACAGATTGGATTATTTATTGAAAAAGGTATTCTTTTTTATCTTTGTGTAGCATAATATTAATCAACCAATGAATGTACATGCAAAAGCACAGATAAATACATTTAAAAAACGAATCTGAAATTCACCCTGCAATGCCTTCCAAAGAACTGCTATTGCCTTCCAAAGAACTGCTATTGCCTTCCAAAGAACTGCTATTGCCTTCCAAAGAACTGCTATTGCCTTCCAAAGAACTGCTATTGCCTTCCAAAGAACTGCTATTGCCTTCCAAAGAATCACCAAAGAACTGCTATTGCCTTCCAAAGAACTGCTATTGCCTTCCAAAGAATCACCAAGGAACTGCTATTGCCTTCCAAAGAATCACCAAAGAACTGCTATTGCCTTCCAAAGAACTGCTATTGCCTTCCAAAGAACTGCTATTGCCTTCCAAAGAATCACCAAAGAACTGCTATTGCCTTCCAAAGAACTGCTATTGCCTTCCAAAGAACTGCTATTGCCTTCCAAAGAACTGCTATTGCCTTCCAAAGAACTGCTATTGCCTTCCAAAGAACTGCTATTGCCTTCCAAAGAACTGCTATTGCCTTCCAAAGAACTGCTATTGCCTTCCAAAGAACTGCTATTGCCTTCCAAAGAATCACCAAGGAACTGCTATTGCCTTCCAAAGAATCAGCAAAGAACTGCTATTGCCTTCCAAAGAACTGCCATTGCCTTCCAAAGAACTACTATTGCCTTCCAAAGAATCACCAAAGAACTGCTATTGCCTACCAAAGAACTGCTATTGCCTTCCAAAGAACTGCTATTGCCTTCCAAAGAACTGCTATTGCCTTCCAAAGAACTGCTATTGCCTTCCAAAGAACTGCTATTGCCTTCCAAAGAACTGCTATTGTCTTCCAAAGAACTGCTATTGCCTTCCAAAGAACTGCTATTGCCTTCCAAAGAACTGCTATTGTCTTCCAAAGAACTGCTATTGCCTTCCAAAGAACTGCTATTGCCTTCCAAAGAACTGCTATTGCCTTCCAAAGAACTGCTATTGCCTTCCAAAGAACTGCTATTGCCTTCCAAAGAACTGCTATTGCCTTCCAAAGAACTGCTATTGCCTTCCAAAGAACTGCTATTGCCTTCCAAAGAACTGCTATTGCCTTCCAAAGAACTGCTATTGCCTTCCAAAGAACTGCTATTGCCTTCCAAAGAACTGCTATTGCCTTCCAAAGAACTGCTATTGTCTTCCAAAGAACTGCTATTGCCTTCCAAAGAACTGCTATTGCCTTCCAAAGAACTGCTATTGCCTTCCAAAGAACTGCTATTGTCTTCCAAAGAATCACCAAAGAACCATTTCATCCAAAAACGGTCCTTAGGATGTTTAAGGTTCTAGGTAGAACCCTTTGCCTTACAAAGAACCCTTGTCTTCCAAAAAGGGTTCTTCAGAATAAAACAGTTCTGGGTAGAACCCGATCCCTTCGCAAAGAACCCTTTTGGAAGTGGAGGCCTTTTTTCAGAGTGCATGGAACATGGAAAAGTAGCCTACTTTGTGTGCTTGTCTGATATTCACTAGATCTCCAGAATAGAAGGGAAGTGAGGTAGATCGGGACTTGTGGAAAAACTGTTTTGTAATCAAATAAGAACCAAAGCTGAGCTCTTCCCAGAGGTCAGGGATGGCCAGCCCATTCACAATCAATAAGAAAGTCCTATAATATAATAATGTTATCTGAGGAAGAAGCATAAAGGGTTTCTCTCTTTTATTCTTTCTTCCCTCTCTCTCGTTGATCCTTGAACACAATGTTCTGCTGTTCATTGTATATCATTAATACCTCTTCCTCAGCCTCAAACACATGTGAAGCTCTTGCTCTCCTCTCTACAGCAAGAGGTTAATAGAGGGGCCTCACACAACAGCTGGGTGCTGATAGATAGATAGAGATAGATTGATGGATAGATAGATAGACAGATGAGACTGATCTCCCTCTGGACTCCCTGCTCTGGTCAAAAGTAGTGCACTATATATATGGAATATGGTGCCATTTCAGACTCAGCCATAGAGGGAGTTATTTGGAGAAAATTCCTGTGCATTTATTCCGGAGTAGAATCGCCAAGAGCCCAGGGATTCTGCTAATGTCTGTGTGAAAGGTACAATCTGCCAACAAAACCCTGCTTGGCGGGTCAAAAGCCTTTCAGCGGCGTTACAGGAAACCAACAAAACGCTCCAAATGACACCCTATACCGTTTACAGTCCCTATGAGCCCTGGTCAAAAGTAGTAAACTATATAGGGAATACATTCTTTGAAAAAAAGGTGCTATCTATAACCTAAAAGGGTTCTTCGGCTGTCCCCATATGAGAACCCTTTGCAGAACCCTTTTTGATTCCAGGTAGAACCCTTTTGGTTCCATGTAGAACCCTTTACACATAGGGTTCTACATGGAACCCAAAATCGTTCTAACTGGAGACAAAAAAAGTTCAAGCTGGAACCAAAAAGAGTTCTCCTATGGGGACAGCCAAAGAACCCCTTTGGAACCAAAAAAGGTTCCAAAAAAGGAACCAAAAAAGGTTCTAAGAGTGTAGGGTGCCATTTGGGACACAGATCAACGTGACGCTATTGTAGAAAAGCCTTCCCGTTAGCTTCTAGAGGCAAGCTCTAAATTGTTACCATTACCTTTGGAGAAAATAGACAAGGACGTCGAAAAAGTCTGCTAAATAAATGATGAATGTGGTTATTTCCTTTGCAATTGGACTGCCCCCTTTGCACGATCAAAACTGGATTGTGTTCAGATATTTTGTCTCTATTACTGGGAGAGAGAGAGAGAGAGAGAGAGAGAGAGAGAGAGAGAGAGAGAGAGAGAGAGAGAGAGAGAGAGAGAGAGAGAGAGAGAGAGAGAGAGAGAGAACAAGTGAAACAGCAGTAAGGCAGACATTAGGGGCATTTATCTTTGTGTGACAGACCATGTTGCTGTATCAGGTTCCTGTTTGTGTCTTTTCCATTGAGGTGGTGATGTGAAGACTGTGTGAGTGCGTGCGTGAATGTTTGCTTATGTATAGTATGTGTTTGTGTATGTAGGTTTACTGTGTGCGTGTGTATCCCTCTGTCTCCTGGCACACACTAAATAAATCTGTGTTCAGACTGTGAGGCTGGGCTGGTTCCGGTGGCTCCTTATTCAGATCTATATTAAGGCTGTGGGACTGAGGACTGGGTTTTCGGGGTGTGGTCAGGCAGGGGCCCTGTGTGGCTGTGAAATACAGAGGGCCCTAGGGACCTACCTGGAAAACAATGTGATTAACCACATGCACTCACACAGCCCACACACCTCTGTCTACCGGAGAGTTAGAGTATCAGCAACAGGAAGTCCCACACAGCCATTTCCTGTTGGGTCCAGGAACAATGGCCATTGTCGCTATGGCGACTCGGTGAGCTGATATGGTGTGACCTCACCTCCGTACACCCATGTACCATTGAAGGGCGATAGTGTGTGTGCATTCTCCATTGAAGGGCGATAATTTGCCCATCCTTTAAATAGAGCGAGCGATGAAAGATTGACTAGGATGTGGAGCCGCATAAATACGAAAAACAAAACAGAGTGAAACAAAAAAGGTTTCAAAACAGCATTGTCTAAAACTCAGAAAGGCTCATTTGTCTGACCGGTTGATGCTTATCAATTTTTTAAAGGTCTCTGTATCCAAAATGTCTCTATCATTCTGGTCAGTGTGACTGTTTCAGAGATGGGTTGTTGATAGGCCTTCGCTGAAAAATGTTTACTCTTGATACTGCACCCACTGTCATCATAAAGATGATGTGAGCGCCTGTGTGTGCCTGTGTGTGTGTGTGTGTGTGTGTGTGTGTGTGTGTGTGTGTGTGTGTGTGTGTGTGTGTGTGTGTGTGTGTGTGTGTGTGTGTGTGTGTGTGTGTGTGTGTGTGTGTGTGTGTGTGTGTGTGTGTGTGTGTGTGTGTGTGTGTGTGTGTGTGTGTGTGTGTGTGTGTGTGTGTGTGTTTCAGTAGCTCTCTGTCCCCATCTGGAGTCAGCAGCAGCTGGCAGGATGCTTTTGGGAATTAAACTCTTCACACAATCTGTTTCTCCACCCCTCCATCCCTCTACCTTAATGACTCCACCTCTCCATCTCTCTACCTTAATGACTCCACCTCTCCATCTCTCTACCTCAATGACTCCACCTCTCCATCTCTCTACCTCAATGACTCCACCTCTCCATCGTTCTACCTTAATGACTCCACCTCTCCATCTCTCTACCTCAATGACTCCACCTCTCCATCTCTCTACCTTAATGACTCCACCTCTCCATCTCTACCTCAATGACCCTACCGCTCCATCTCTCTACCTCAATGACCTGACCTCTCCATCTCTCTACCTCAATGACACTACCTCTCCATCTCTCTACCTCAATGACACTATCTCTTCATCTCTCTACCTCAATGACACTACCTCTCCATCTCTCTACGTCAATGCCCCTATCTCTCCATCTCTCTACCTCAATGACACTACCTCTCCATCTCTCTACCTCAATGACTCTACCTTTCCATCTCTCTACCTCAATGACCCTACCTCTCCATCTCTCTACCTCAATGACCCTACCTCTCCATCTCTCTACCTCAATGACCCGACCTCTCCATCTCTCTACCTTAATGACTCCACCTCTCCATCTCTCTACCTCAATGACTCCACCTCTCCATCTCTCTACCTTAATGACTCCACCTCTCCATCTCTACCTCAATGACCCTACCGCTCCATCTCTCTACCTCAATGACCTGACCTCTCCATCTCTCTACCTCAATGACACTACCTCTCCATCTCTCTACCTCAATGACACTATCTCTTCATCTCTCTACCTCAATGACACTACCTCTCCATCTCTCTACGTCAATGCCCCTATCTCTCCATCTCTCTACCTCAATGACACTACCTCTCCATCTCTCTACCTCAATGACTCTACCTTTCCATCTCTCTACCTCAATGACCCTACCTCTCCATCTCTCTACCTCAATGACCCTACCTCTCCATCTCTCTACCTCAATGACACTACCTCTCCATCTCTCTACCTCAATGACACTATCTCTTCATCTCTCTACCTCAATGACTCTACCTCTCCATCTCTACCTCAATGACCCGACCTCTCCATCTCTCTACCTCAATGACCCTACCTCTCCATCTCTCTACCTCAATGACCCTACCTCTCCATCTCTCTACCTCAATGACCATACCTCTCCATCTCTCTACCTCAATGACTCCACCTCTCCATCTCTATACCTCAATGACCCTACTTCTCCATCTCTCTACCTCAATGACCCTACCTCTCCATCTCTCTACCTCAATGACCCTACCTCTCCATCTCTCTACCTCAATGACCCTACCTCTCCATCTCTCTACCTCCTTCTCTTCACTGTCACACCATCTCTTTCCCTCTATCTCTCCATCTCTAACTGATCCTGCTAGGACCTTGGGTAGAACTCAATGGAGTTGGAGGGACATCAAATGTGTGTCTGTATGTGTTCTGTGTGTGCTTGAGTGTGTATTTGCATTCTGTTCTGTAATGTGTGTGTATGTGTGTTAATGTGAGTGTGTGTGTGGCTTTGGGGGTGATTGAGTTTTATCCCACTGCCACAGAGGATGTGTCATTCTGACTCCTTTGTTCAGTGTAGCAGAGACTTGTCGCTATGACTCTGTGTGTGTGTGTGTGTGTGTGTGTGTGTGTGTGTGTGTGTGTGTGTGTGTGTGTGTGTGTGTGTGTGTGTGTGTGTGTGTGTGTGTGTGTGTGTGTGTGTGTGTGTGTGTGTGTGTGTGTGTGTGTGTGTGTGTGTGTGTGTGTGCCATGTGCCTGTGTGTTTTCACCCGCTGTCGGCTTTAGTTATTAGTCACTCAGTCTGTCTCGAGACGCCTTTTTTCTTCAAATAATTTCTAAGTAATAAATCCATAAGCAGACAGATGTAAGCTGGGGACCAAATACACCCATATATTAGACATCTACTATATTAGACATATATCTCTCTTGATGCTTGACGTTAGCTGATGAGGAAGAAATGCAGTCACATTCCTCTCTGTAAAATCCTAAAGAGATTTAGCCATTCTCATTCCTCCCCATGTGTTGGACTGTTAAGACAGAGACTAAGTAATATATGTCTGTTCTGACTACTTAATGTGTGTATCCTCTCCTAAATCCTAATATTTTTTGGAGGGTTTTGATAGATTCAAAACATTGTGTCCATCAGTGGAGGCTGCTGAGGGGAGAACGGCTCATAATAATGTCCAGAACGGAGCAAATGGAATGGCATCCTACACCTGGAAACAATGCGCTTGACGTATATGATACCATTCCACTGATTCCTCTCCAGTCATTACCACGAGCCCGTCCACCCCAGATAAGGTGCCACCAACCTCCTGTGGTGTCAACAGATCCAAAACAGTGTAAAGACTCTACTGAGGAAAAATGTAGAAAGACACATTTTACCGACCCCCACCCGACACAATGAACCTTGAACCTTGAAGCTAGAAAAAGAGGGTCTCTGAACTGATAACAAAAATGAAAGAGAAACACTAAGGTCATTCATTCCCTAGTCTGTCTGAAACAGATCTGACCAAATCACACTACATTTTAAGCAGGATTATTTATTCCCTGGTTTACAATGACTTTACTCTTTGACATTGTCACAATCACATTAGAGGGAACTATTATACAGAAACAGACGCTGCGGCCCCTTTTTAGCATAGCCGTGTCCTAATTACACCTACTTTGAAATGAGTGTTTGTATTATTGTAATTGAGTTGTACAAAGACATAGCAAAAAGCCTCAGTAATAACAGATTATAATTCATTATGATTCTCTGTAATACTGTCCAGCTGCTGCCTTTTCTCTGTCCTGCAAATGAAACTAATCCGGACATAACTGGACATTTAATAAGTTTAATTCTTGTTCTTTCAGCAGGTCTGCCCAAATCAAATGTAATTGAGTGAGTGGGACTGTGTGGTCTGGAGGGGTTTGCGAAAACAGGAAAGAAATGATTTCCGTTGCAAGACGGAAATAAGTCCTCTTCTATTTTATTATTTTAAGTAAACACCTGTAAAGGTAACAGTATAATCGACAAGATACCTGACTGAAATGCCTTTGTTCATTTCTGTGTAATGCTGCTTCAAAACAGTATTGGTTTGTTCTGTGTCTCAGTACAAACATATTGATTGTTTTGAGGAACCAGAAGCCCATCTGTATCTGTTTAGCCCAGATTCTACATTTGGCCTACTTCTGTCCCGCAGACCACACACGCACACACACACACGCACGCGCACGCCCACGCACACGCACACGCACACACACACACGCACACGCACACGCACGCACGCACACACACACATGCACGCGCACGCGCACGCACACGCACACGCACACGCACACGCACACGCACACGCACACACACACACACACACACACACACACACACACACACACACACACACACACACACACACACACACACACACACACACACACACACACACACACACACACACACACACACACACACACTGGCCTGGATCCATAGAAGGAAACCCATGTACACAGGCCTGTTTGCTTAGCCTCTTTCAACCCATTCCCATCTCACACAGGCCTTACAGATATAAAGTTGATGTCGTATGGTACATACAGTACATTAGGAAAGTATTCAGACCCCTTCCCTTTTTCCACATTTTGTTATGTTACATCCTTATTCTAAAATGGATTATGACTTAGTCATTATGGGTTATGACTATTCTAAGTTAAAACAGGTTTTTTGAAGTGTTTGCAAATGTATTACAGATAAAAACAGAAATATCTTATTTACATAACTATTCAGACCCTTTGATATGAGACTAGATATTGATATTTTTCAGTATAATAGCACAGAGGCTGTCCACTTATCTGGAAAGGAACAAGTACATTGATACATCTGTACAGAAAGCAGGCATTCCTGGTTTCTCTGGTTGCCTGGAACATACTAGTATGATTTGGCACCAGATCCAAACAGCTAAGAAGGACAAGAGAGACCTCTATGTCATCTTCCTCGACTTGGCCAATGCCTTTGGCTCAGTTCCCCATGAACTCCTCTGGGAATCCTTCAACATTTTCCACGTACCAGAACCCATCACTACACTGGTAAAGGCCTATTTCCAAGACCTGCAATTGTGTTTCACAACACCTGACTTCACAACAACATGGCAGCGCTTGGAAGTAGGCATAATGGCAGGCTGTACAATTTCTCCTCTGGCCTTCACTATGGCCATGGAAGTCATCATCAGGGCATCGAGATGGGTGGTCGGTGGTGAGAGAACTAAGGAAGGGCTCCGTCTCCCACCTATCCGAGCATACATGGATGACATGACTACACTGACCACCACTGCAGCATGCACCAGGCGGCTACTTGCAAAACTGCAGGATAACATCAAGTGGGCACGGATGAAAATCAAGCCAAGCAAATCTCGAAGCATCTCCATAGTCAAGGGACAGCTTAAAGATGTGAGGTTCTGCATTGGAGATGACCCGATACCAACGGTGTCTGAGCAACCCATCAAGAGCCTGGGTAGATGGTACAACGAAAGCCTCCGGGATAAAGATCAAGTGCAGCAAGTAAGGCAGGACATCGCCGACGGTCTTGAGAACATCAACAAGACCCTACTGCCTGGGAGGCTCAAGCTCTGGTGCCTACAGTTTGGACTTCTCCCCGGGTAATGTGGCCACTCACCGTCTATGAGGTCCCAATAACAACAGTGGAGAAGATGGAGCGAACCATTACCTCATACGTGAAGAAATGGCTGGGTGTCCCACGATGCCTGAGTAACATCGGCCTCTATGGCAAAGGGGTCCTTGAACTACCTCTTACAAGTCTAACGGAGGAGTACAAGTGCTCTAAAGTAAGACTTCAGATGACATTGAAGGACTCCAAAGACCAGACCATTAGCAAGGCTGCACCTCCCCTACAAACTGGACGGAAATGGACATCATCCAATGCTGTGCAGCAAGCAACATCAGCCCTGAGACACCAAGACATTGTGGGGAATATCCAGCATGGAAGAGGAGGCTTTGGCCTGGCAGCAAGCAAACCAACGTTCCATAAGGCAACAACATCTGAACGCAGGAAGCTGGTGGTCGAGGAGGTGCGAAGACAGGAGGAGACTGCAAGAAGTGCAAAGACTGTCTCTCTTGCTAAACAAGGGCAATGGACGCGGTGGGAAGGCCTGGAGAGGAGAAAGATCAACTGGAGTGAGCTTTGGCAAATGGAGGCAAGCAACATCAGCTTCATCATAAGAGCTGTTTATGATGTGCTTCCATCACCAAAAAATCTACATCAATGGTATGGCGAGGACTCGACCTGCCCCCTCTGCCCAGCTCCAGCGACTCTCAGGCATATAATGACAGGTTGCAAGACCAGCCTCTCACAAGGCCGCTACACCTGGAGGCACAATCAGGTCCTCAAGAGCCTGGCAGCACTTGAGACCAAGAGGAGTGCAACCAATTCATTACCTCCAAAAACAAGCAATCCCGTCAAAACAACAACATTCATCCGGGAGGGACAGAAAAGGCCCAAGTATCCTCCTACAAAGCCAGAAACTGGACACCTAGCTATGGCCCGGGACTGGAAGATGCTTGTCGATATTGGCCAGCAACTCATTTTTCCACCTGAGATTGCTTCTACCAACCTTAGGCCAGACATGGTACTCTGGTCCCCTTCACGAAAGGCTGTGTACATCATAGAGCTCACAGTCCCGTGGGAAAACTCTGTTGAAGAGGCCTACGAACGTAAGAAACTGCGTTACACAGAGTTGGCAGCAGACGCAACTCAGCGTGGCTGGAATGCAAAAGTCTGGCCAGTTGAAGTGGGATGCAGAGGATTCGTGGCTTCTTCCATCATCAGGTTGCTGAAAGACCTTGGAATCCATGGACAGGCTCTGCGGCAGACCGTCAGAGCAGTTTCTCAAGCAGCTGAAAGAGGTAGCCAGTGGATCTGGATCAAACGGAAGGACCCTTGCTGGGCTATAACTTCATGACCCCTCACCCCCACCTGAGAACTCAATTCAGATCCCTCCAACTTGAGGAGGGCATATGAGGTATGCGGTCAGCTGTATGGCTGGCTCAGAGAAGAGGACGCCCCTGCCTTGCACAGTCCTGTGGGACATCTTAATTGGGCATGGGACACAAGCTAAGGCTTGATCACCCTTTAGCTGGCCACCTTTGATGAGGGTGTTTAGTGATTAAAGGCCGAAACACCCACTGATTCGAAGGCACACTACTGAGGATGTGTCCCAAAAATTGACATCTTACCCCAGTCTAAGAAATAAACCTCCCATGCCACTCTGTCAACATCACGGCAAATCTCATGCGAGTGCATTCCATCTATTGGCACAATGGACAGTTTTTAACATCTCGTCCCGTGTTTTATGATTCTTTTTGTGCTCAGGCACATCCTGTTTCCATTGATTATCCTAGAGATGTTTCAACAACTTGATTGGAGTCCACCTGTGGTAAATTCAATTGATTGGACATGATTTGGAAAGGCACACACCTTTATGGTAGAGTGGCCAGACATTAGGCTCTCCTCATTAAAAGGCACATGACAGCCCGCTGTCACGCCTTGGTCTTAGTATTTTGTGTTTTCTTTCTTTATTTGGTCAGGCCAGGGTGTGACATGGGTTATTGTGGTGTGTTTTTTGTCTTGGGTTTTGTGGGGTGTCTACGTAGTCTATGGCTGCCTGAGGCGGTTCTCAATCAGAGTCAGGTGATTATCGTTGTCTCTGATTGGGAGCCATATTTAGGCAGTCATATTCTGTGAGTGTTTCGTGGGTGATTGTTCCTTTCTTTGTGTTTGCACCAGATAGGGCTGTTTCGGTTTTCGTTATTTCATTTAGTTATTTTTGTAGTTTCTGTATGCATAGGTTTTCCTTCATTAAAATATCATGAATCATCATCACGCTACATTTTGGTCTGATCCTTGTTCTACCTCTTCGTCAGAGGAGGAGATAGAAGAGAGAAGAGAAGAGAGCCGTTACAGAATCACCCACCACACCCGGACCAAGTGGCGTGGTAACAGGCAACAGCAGCAGCAGGAGCAGTGCGACAAGAATTTCTGGACGGGAGGAAATCCTCGACGGGAGAGGACCCTGGGCTAAACAAGGGGAGTGTAGCCGCGCCAAGGTGCAGCGAGAGAAGTACTGGACATGGGAGGACGAACTGGACGGTGAAGGACCTTGGGCTCAGTCTGGAGAATATCGCCGCCCCGAGGAAGAACGGGAGGCGATGAAAGCGGAGAGGCGCTGGTATGAGGAGGCAGCACGGCGACGCGGATGGAAGCCTGAGAGTCAGCCCCAAAAATGTATTGGGGGGGGCTCACAGGGAGTATGGCTATACCAGGTAGGAGACCTGCGCAAACTCCCTGTGCTTACCGGGGGGCTAGAGAGACCGGGCAGGCACCGTGTTATGCTATGGAGCGCACTATGTTTCCAGTGCGGGTGCATAGCCCGGTGCGGTTCATACCAGCTCTTCGTATTGGCCGGGCTAGAGTGGGCATCGAGTCAGGTAAGGTTGGGCAGGCTTGGTGCTCAAGAGCTCCAGTGCGCCTGCATGGTCCGGTCTATCCAGAGCCACCTCCACACACCAGTCCTCCGGTGGCAGCTCCCCGCACCAGGCTTCCTGTGCGTGTTCTCGGTCCAGTTCCACCAGTGCCAGCACCACGCATCAGGCCTACAGTGCGCCTCAACTCTCCAGCGCTGTCGGAGTCTCCCGCCTGTCTAGCGCTATCAGAGCCTTTCTCCTCTACAGCGCTGCTGGAGTCTCCTGCCTGTTCAGCGCTTCTAGAGCAGCCAGAGCTGCCAGTCTGCATGGAGCTGCCAGTCTGCATAGAGCAGCCAGAGCTGTCAGTCTGCATAGAGCAGCCAGAGCTGTCAGTCTGCATGGAGCAGCCAGAGCTGCCAGTCTGCATGGAGCAGCCAGAGCTGCCAGTCTGCAAGGAGCAGCCAGAGCAGCTAGATCTGCCAGTCAGCCAGACTCTTCCAGATCTGCCAGTCAGCCAGACTCTTCCAGATCTGCCAGTCAGCCAGACTCTTCCAGATCTGCCAGTCAACCAGCCTCTTCCAGATCTGCCAGTCAACCAGACTCTTCCAGATCTGCCAGTCAACCAGACTCTTCCAGATCTGCCAGTCAACCAGACTCTTCCAGATCCGCCAGCCAGCCAGGATCTGCCGGAGCCAACTACCTGACTGAGCTTCCTCTCAGTGCTAAGCTTCCTCTCAGTGCTGAGCTTCCTCTCAGTGCTGGGCTTCCCCTCAGTGCTGGGCTTTCCCTCAGTGCTGGGCTTCCCCTCAGTGCTGGGCTTCCCCTCAGTGCTGGGCTTCCCCTCAGTCCCGAGCTGCCCCTCAGTCCCGAGCTTCCCCTCAGTCCCGAGCTTCCCCTCAGTCCCAAGCTTCCCCTCAGTCCCGAGTTAGGGCTGTTTCGGTTTTCGTTATTTCATTTCGTTATTTTTGTAGTTTCTGTATGTATAGGTTTTCCTTCATTAAAATATCATGAATCATCATCACGCTGCATTTTGGTCCGATCCTTGTTCTACCTCTTCGTCAGAGGAGGAGATAGAAGAGAGCCGTTACACCCGCTTGGAGTTTGCCAAAAGGCACCTAAAGGACTCAAACCATGAGAAACAAGATTCTCTGGTCTGATGAAATCAAGATTGAACTCTTTGACCTGAATGCCAAGTGTCACATCTGGAGGAAACCTGGCACCATACCTACGGTGAAGCATGGTAGTGGCAGCATCATGCTGTGGAGATGTTTTTCAGCGGCAGGTACTGGGAGACTAGTCAGGATCGAGGGAAAGACAAATGGAGCAAAGTACAGAGAGATCCTTAATGAAAACCTGCTCCAGAGCGTTCTGGACCTCAGACTGGGTCTATGCCCTCCGACGACCCATGAAACAGGCAAAGTGTCAATACAGGACTATTATTAAATCCTACTACACCGGCTTTGACGCTCGTCGGCTGTGGCAAGGCCTGCAAACTATTACAGAATACAAAGGTAAGTCCAGCCATGAGCTGCCCAGTGACAGAAGCCTACCAGATGAGCTAAATTACTTCTATGCGCGCTTCAAGGCAAGCAACCATGAAGCGTGTATGAGACCACCAGCTGTTCCGGACGACTGTGTGATCACGCTCTCCGTAGCCGATGTGAGTAAGGCCGCAGGGTGGCAGGGCCAGACAGATTACCAGGAAGTGTACTCTGACCATGCGCTGAACAACTGGCAAGTGTCTTCACTGACATTTTCAACCTGTCCCTGACTTTGTGTGTAATACCTACATGTTTCAAACAGACCACCATAGTCCCTGTGCCCAAGAACACCAAGGTAACCTGCCTAAATTACTTCCGACCTGTAGCACTCACGTATGTAGCCATGAAGTGCTTTGAAAGGCTGATCTTGGCTCACATCAACACCATCATCCCAGAAACCCTAGACCCACTCCAATTTGCATACCGCCCCAACAGATCAACACATGATGCAATCTCTATTGCACTCCACACTGCCCTTTCCCGCCTGGACAAAAGGAACACCTACGTGAGAATGCTGTTCATTGACTACAGCTCAGCATTCAACACCATGGTGCCCTCAAAACTCATCACTAAACTAAGGACCCTGGGACTAAACACCTCCCTCTGCAACTGGATCCTGGACTTCCTGACAGGCCGCCCCCAGGTGGTAAGAGTAGGCAACAACACATCGTTACCCTGAATTGTGAATGTCTTTGAATGTTGGGCCTCTTGTCCAGATCAGTGGTGCCTGCATAGTACTTTGCCTAGTTGGAAAGATAAAAGTACATCTCCTCGAGTGATGCCATTGAAGTGCAAGCTACATACAAATAAAAAGCTACAATAACAGTTACATTTGATAGCTAAATAAAATGGTGTAGCTGGCTAGCTGACTAGGCAGGCTGAGGAAAATAAGTACAGTAGCTCGTCACGTCAATCTGAAAACAGCTCTTTATGATGTATTCCTATTTAACAATACGTTCTTATATAGAGACAAATATGTGGTAAAGAAAGAGTGTTCTCTTACCTATCTTTTCGGTCTTCTGAAGCAGTAAGTAGTCACCGTCGATATCACCGTCCTTGGAGAGCAATTCTGAGGTAATGATTATGCAAGTGCTTATGAGATGAAATAGAATTAGAACTGCCCGCGTCCTCCGTCCTTCACGACCGCTACCAAGTAAAATAGAGCCAAGCAACCAGCATTGCAAAGCATGCCTTGGTTCATTACGTAACCCGGTCAGAATTCAGTGGTTGCATCCCACCTGGTATGGCAACTGCTCAGCCTCTGACCGCAAGGCGCTGCAGAGGGTAGTGCGTACAGTCCAGTACATCACTGGGGCCAAGCTTCCTGCCATCCAGGACCTCTTTACCAGGCGGTGTCAGAGGAAAGCCCTAAAAGTTGCCAAAGACCCCAGCGACCCTATTCATAGACTTTTCCCTCTGCTACCGCACGGCAAGTGGTACTGGAGCACCAAGTCTAGGTCCAAAAGGCTTCTTAATAGCTTCTATCCCTAAACCATAAGGCTGTTGAACAGCTAATCAAATGGCTACCTGTATTATTTGCATTGAACACCCCCTTTTTACGCTGCTACTATTTGCTGTTTATTAAACTGTACCCCCGCACATCGGTACTGGTACTCCCTGTACAGTATATAGTCTTGTTATTGTTATTTTAGTGTTACTCTTTCATTTTTTTACTTCAGTTTATTTAGTAAATATTTCTCTTATTTGTCTTAAAACTGCATTCTTGGTTAAGGGATTGTAAGTAAGCATTTCATGGTAAGGTACAATACAATTTGATTTGAGGTTCACCTTTCAACAGGACAACGACCCGAAGCAGACAGTCAAGACAACGCAAGAGTGGCATCGGGACAAGTCCCTGAATGTTCTTGAGTGGCCCAGCCAGAGCCCGGACTTGAACCCGATCGAACATCTCTGGAGAGACCTGAAAATAACTGTGCAGCAACGCTCCCCATCCAACATGACAACCTCCCCAAATACAGGCGTGCCAAGCTTGCAGCGTCATACCCAAGAAGCCTCAAGGCTGTAATCTCTGCCAAAGGTGCTTCAACAAAGTACTGAGTGAAGGGTCTGAATACTTATGTAAAAGTGATATTTCTGTTGTTTTTTATACATACAGATTTCTAAAAACCTGTTTTTGCTTTGTCATTATAATATATTGTGAGTAGATTGATGAGGGATTCTTTTTTATCCATTTAAGAATAAGGCTGTAACTTAAAACTTCTTCAGGATTGGTGGGTCCCCTGCGGGACGGTTGAGCTAACGTAGGCTTATGTGAATAGCATGAGGTTGTAAGTAACAAGAACATTTCCCAGGACATTGTTACGACTTCTGCGAAGTCGATGCCTCTCCTTGTTCGGGAGGCTTGCAGAGACACCACCCTCACCTTCGACCAGCTGGCAAGGCTCCTAGACACCTGCCCAGAGGTAAGTTACAACCCTTACCCGTTCCACAACGGCCGTGGTCACACCTGCCGGTGGATTTCTTAACTGATCTTCCACCTTCACAGGGTAACACCACGATCCTGGTTGTTGTGGATCGTTTTTCTAAGTCCTGTCATCTCCTCCCTTTGCCCGGTCTCCCTACGGCCTTACAAACTGCGGAGGCTCTGTTTACACACTTCTTCCGGCACTATGGGTTGCCTGAGGATATAGTGTCTGAACTGGGGTCCCCAGTTCACGCCAAGGGTCTGGAAGGCGTTCATGGAACGTCTGGGGGTCTCGGTCAAGCCTTATACCTCAGGTTTTCAACCCGAGAGTAGTGGGCAGGTGGAGAGAGTTAACCAGGATGTGGGTAGTTTTCTGCGGTCTTATTGCCAGGAACGGCCGGAGGAGTGGGCGAAATTCGTGCCCTGGGCAGAAATGACCCAGAACTCACTATGCCACTCCTCCACTAACCTTTCTACTTTTCAATGTGTATTAGGGTATCAGCCGGGTCTGCGGTTTGTGGGGCCGTTTAAAGTCCTGAGGAGAGTGAAAGAGGTATGTTATAGGTTACAGCTACCCACTAAATACTGTATTAATCCCTCGTTCCATGTGTCTCCCCTCAGGCCGGTGGTGGCTGGGTCGCTCCAGGAGGCTGAAGTGTGCGATGTTCCTCCATCCCCTCTGGGGTTGTGGCGTACCGTTCGATCCATTTTGGATTCGACGTCGGGCAAGGGGCCTTCAGTACCTCGTGAACTGGGAGGGGTACGGTCCGGACGAGAGATGCTGGGTTCCGGTGGAGGACGTATTAGATCCTTCCATGCTGCGAGAATTCCACCGTCTCCATCCGGATCGCCTTGCGCCTCGCCCTCCGGGTCGTCCCAGAGGCCGCTGTCGATGCTTCTGCTGAAGTCGATGCCTCTCCTTGTTCGGGTGGTGCTCGACGGTTGATGTCACTGGTCTTCTAGCCATCATTGATCCATTTTTAATTTTCCATATCTGATATTGGCAGAAAGCTTAAATTCTTGTTAATCTAACTGCACTGTCCAATTTACAGTAGATTTTACAGTGGAAGAATACCATGCTATTGTTTGAGGAGAGTGCACAGTTTTGAACATGAAAAGTTATTAATAAAAAGATTAGGCACAGTCTTGATTCAATATATTGAGCATAAATGCAATGGTCATTGGATCAGTCTAAAACTTTGTGCGCACACACTGCTGCCATCTAGTGGTCAACATGTAAATTGCACCTGGGCTGGAATAATACGTTATGGCCTTTCTCTTACATTTCAAAGATGGTACAAAGGTTGGTTGTTTTTTTTCTTTGTATTATCTTTTACCAGATCGAATGTGTTATATTCTCCTACATTACTGTCACATTCCCACAAACTTCAAAGTGTTTCCTTTCAAATGGTACCAAGAAAATGCATATCCTTGCTTCGGGGCCTGAGCTACAGGCAGTTAGATTTGGGTATGTCATTTCAGGTGAAAATTGATAAAATAGTCAAGGGGTCTGAAAATTCTCCGAATGCACTATACATCAAAGAAAGAAAAATAATAGAATCCACAAAATATATGTTGTGCACTTCCTTCGCTATGTTCAGTTATTTTCTATCATTCGGCAATTGAGACTAATAAAATATTGTATACTTCAAGTTGAGGCCTACTTGAAAGGGTGAAATAGCAACAAGTCTCACAGTCTCATTGTAAAATTAGACATTTGTCCACGTTTCTCTAAACGTCAAATTTCGAAGTTGCACTAAATGTCACATTTCGAAGTGTTTGGTGACACAGCACTGCCTATCACTGGGATTGAATATGCCACCCTCCAATCCAGAGTCTGTGGATTGCCCCTAGCTCTCACGGTCTCACTGCAAAATGTTACATCTGCCCACGTTTCTCCAAACATAAAATTAGGAAGTTTCTCTAAATGTCAAATTTGAGCTTGTTTGTTGACACAGAACTGCATGCATATTACTGGGATTTAACACTCAACCCTCCGATCATGAGTCTGCAGATTACGCCCATCCTCCATCTTTGTCCACAACACCCTTACAAACCCCAAACCTACTAGATGGTAATAGAGC
This sequence comes from Oncorhynchus gorbuscha, assembly GCF_021184085.1. NCBI lineage: Eukaryota > Metazoa > Chordata > Actinopteri > Salmoniformes > Salmonidae > Oncorhynchus > Oncorhynchus gorbuscha. The sequence continues at coordinate 12,448,989 of NC_060197.1, read as the reverse complement.
TCAGTGTTGCCCCTAGTGGAGACGTGGGTTAAATTGAAGGATGTATATGAGAAAGAGGTAGAGGAGATGGAGACCATTCACCTGGCACCTAAGCATTATTTTTCATAAAATGTATTAACATTTGATCCCGCAAAAATAAACAATATATGAATTTTAAACCAACAGTTTGCAAAATACTTTTGAACTTTCTGGACATTTTTCGTTCTGGAACAATGGACTTTGACATCAAGGAACAAGTCTATAAATAGCAGAGGCAATAGAAATAACTGGGAAAAGTATGAATATTGTTTGATGAAATCGATATCCCATTGCCCAATAATACCAGATTTACATTGGACCTGCCTATTCATTCATATAGGTATCTGATTCTAGAAATAAAAGTGCATCTCTATTTTGAGCATCCACATTATGCGACAGGCCCATATGATCAATGGCTTGAGCTTCACATTTGCAACATTGATCGTGCAATGCATGCCTGGAGGGAAATTGCTGGCCATAACCTTACCTACTTTGTCAGATAATAATCACCGTTGAAAAATAGATCATAAACTCATTTAGGCCTAGTGGAAAATGACAGCCAAGAGGCAACCTTGGAACAACTTCATTGATTCATTAAAATGATCAAAGTAGCTTCTGTAGTACTGCACTGTAGTAGCTACAGTAGCTTAGTAGTTGACAGTTGGCTGTGGCACTGAAATGTGAAGACGAGGGTGCTCAAGTCTATTACAAGCGGCGCCCGGTCCATCAATCAGGAGAATGGTGCATTTTATTTCCATCTCCACCAGCTTTCACGATTGCTGTAATCGGCATACATACCTGCATCTAGTTATTCTTTACAATAGCTAGTTAGACTAGCAAGTGCTCAACTTTATCACAAGTAGCCTAGGTTTTGAGAGGTGGACAAATGTGAGCACCTATAGCCCAGGTGCCCAGTGGTCCCGTGGGATAACAACTCCCCCTCTCTCTCTGCCATGTTTCGTGCGCTGTGCTGTCCCTCCAATAATGGCTGGAATAATTAGCTACCTAGTCTGATTATGTTTCTAGGCAGAAACTGTGGTGTGTTTTCTAAGATGAGACTGTGGCAGCTAGTAGCCTTTTTGACATGTAGGCTACTCCCCTGGATAGGAATTGAGTTGGCCAGCTAACGGGTTGATGGTTGAGCGAACATCCCCTGATCAATCCATCCCTGAGCATCATATTTCACATGAGAAAATGGCAGTGTTATTGTTATGATCAAATCAAAATAATCGAATCAAATTGTATTAGTCACATGCACCGAATACAACAAGTGTAGACCTTACAGTGAAATGCTTACTTACAAGCCCCCCGACCAACAAAGCTGTTTAAAAATAAAAGAAATAAATAAAAGTAACAAGTAGTTAAAGAGCAGCAGTAAAATAACAATAGTGAGACTATATACAGGGGGTACCGGTAGAGAGTCCATGTGCGTTGGCACCGGTAATTGAGATAATATGTACACCTAAGTGGAGTTATTAAAGTGGCTATGCATAGATAATAACAGAGTAGCAGCGGCATAAAAGAGGGGGGTAATGTAAATAGTGCAGGTAGCCATTTCATTAGATGGTCAGGAGTCTTTTGGCTTGGGGGGTAGAAGCTGTTTAGAAGCCTCTTGGACCTATACTTGGCGCTCCAGTACCGCTTGCCGTGCGATAGCAGAGAGAACAGTCTATGACTAGGGTGGCTGGAGTCTTTGACCATTTTTAGGGCCTTCCTCTGACACCGCCTGGTATAGAGGCCCTGGATGGCAGGAAGCTTGGCCCCAGTGACGTGCTGTTATGATTGGCACATTTCAGTGATGAATAGGCCTGCTATACCTTGCAAATCACCTTGTCATGTATTTATCAGTCTATCGACATGGACATGTAAATGATCCATAACAGTGTGACATGTCATTTGACTACTGGGCTATTGTGTCAGAATGTTTTGTAGCGCATTGTTTCATAGGATAGCTACATGAAATGCTGAACACAATGTTTCCAGTGCCAGTGCACTCAGTGCTTCCCCCAGTGTTACCTACTATTGGTTGTGAATAGGCTACCGGGTGGTTGTTGAGTTGTTTTGTAACGTTGTTTGCCTTGTTAAAATGTTTCATATGCACCATTTACACGAAGGGTTTAGCAATATTAGAGTTTAGACACACAGATAAGAAACTCTGCAGTTAAGTTAAGGCATTAATAACGAGTGGGTTAAGAGATACAGAAACAGCTCTAGGTTTAACGTTCATGCATTCCGATTGAATAACAATGTTAAAACAGAAAACAACTTTTAAGTTTAAGCCATTTATTAAAGCCTTCTCTTGAGTCTTTTCTTGAGGGAGTCTCCAGACGTCATGGGGACCTTCAAAAACGTTAAATGTCGACTTGAATTTGGAGTAATCTCTCCGGAAATAGAGATTGGTAGTATTATCTGCAAGGCTGAAGTGTTCGTGGTTGTGGTTTTGGAACAGGACGCAATGCAATGATCTCTGCTTCCTTGTTGCGTATTGTTTATTTTCCAACTACTTCCTTCATTATTCTGTTTTGAATAGAAAAGACGGTTCCGCATTTCTGAAATGGTCACTGATGTTATATTTGTTCTAACGCACGTGAACAAAACGTTAGCTGTTACTCGGGTCAATGCGCCTCAAAGCTTTGGAATGGACAATATTAATTTCCACCACATGGCTGCAATTGCCCTTTCCAACCGCTAGAGGTCTGGTAAACCTGTCACTTTGGCACGTTGGAGGCAGTCTGCAGTCTGTAGTTTATCGGCAGAATGCTTTTCAAAATATGCAATTCACTTAACAGGCATTCAGTTCAAACGAAATGTCCGGATCCATATACCGTAGGTGGGTGATGAGACATGCTTCGTTAGTGATTCAAATGATTGGACCTATGTAGGCCTTATTAACTGTGCCTTGGGTTTAGAATGTAAGACAAACATGTAAATATGTTTTTTTGTGTGTGTGTGTTCTAATACTTGTAGGCCTATACAGTGTTATGATTGCATGCAGTTATTTTAATTAGGCCTAATGAAATGCATGTTTTTGAAAATGTGTCTATGCTGTAGCCTGTGATTGTGTGCAGGCTATGTAGGCTTTATGTCATGCAGGTGAAAGAGGACCCAAAAGCGACTTAACAGAAACAGAGTTTATTCAAGTCCAAACAGGGAATAACAGACATCCTCTAGTCTGTAGAGGGGAATAACAGGAGAAGCGGCCACAGACTGCAGGTCGCTTCGGGTAGGCGCAGGCCGTAGTTGACAGAGACACCTGCTCACACGCAGCATCTGATGAAGGCAAAAAACACGACAGGACAGGGCGAAACACAATCACAGCACGGTGAATACTAAACAAGGAACCGACGGGACAGGAACGGAACACAAAGGAATAAATAGGGACTTCAATCAGGGGAAAGGATCGGGAACAGGTGTGGGAAGACTAAATGATGATTACTGGAATAGGAACAGCTGGGAGCAGGAACGGAACGATAGAGAGAAGAGAGAGCGAGAGAGTGAGAGAGGGAGGGGGAGAGAGAGGGATAGAAAGAGGGAAAGAACCTAATAAGACCAGCAGAGGGAAACGAATAGAATGGGGAGCACAGGGACAAGACATGATAATAAATGACAAACATGACAGTACCCCCCCACTCACCGAGCGCCTCCTGGCGCACTCGAGGAGGAATCCTGGCGGCAACGGAGGAAATCATCGATGAGTGAACGGTCCAGCACGTCCCGAGACGGAACCCAACTCCTCTCCTCAGGACCGTAACCCTCCCAATCCACTAAGTATTGGTGACCCCGTCCCCGAGAACGCATGTCCATGATCTTATGTACCTTGTAAATAGGTGCGCTCTCGACAAGGACGGGAGGGGGGAGGGAAGACGAACGGGGGTGCGAAGAAAGGGCTTAACACAGGAGACATGGAAGACAGGATGGACGCGACGAAGATGTCGCGGAAGAAGCAGTCGCACAGCGACAGGATTGACGACCTGGGAGACACGGAACGGGCCAATGAACCGCGGAGTCAACTTACGAGAAGCTGTCGTAAGAGGAAGGTTGCGAGTGGAAAGCCACACTCTCTGGCCGCAACAATACCTTGGACTCTTAATCCTGCGTTTATTGGCGGCTCTCACCGTCTGTGCCCTGTAACGGCAAAGTGCAGACCTCACCCTCCTCCAGGTGCGCTCACAACGTTGGACAAACGCTTGAGCGGAGGGAACGCTGGACTCGGCAAGCTGGGATGAGAACAGAGGAGGCTGGTAACCCAGACTACTCTGAAACGGAGATAACCCGGTAGCAGACGAAGGAAGCGAATTGTGAGCGTATTCTGCCCAGGGGAGCTGTTCTGCCCAAGACGCAGGGTTTCTGAAAGAAAGGCTGCGTAGTATGCGACCAATCGTCTGATTGGCCCTCTCTGCTTGACCGTTAGACTGGGGATGAAACCCGGAAGAGAGACTGACGGACGCACCAATCAAACGACAGAACTCCCTCCAAAACTGTGACGTGAATTGCGGGCCTCTGTCTGAAACGGCGTCTAACGGGAGGCCATGAATTCTGAATACATTCTCAATAATGATTTGTGCCGTCTCCTTAGCGGAAGGAAGTTTAGCGAGGGGAATGAAATGTGCCGCCTTAGAGAACCTATCGACAACCGTAAGAATCACAGTCTTCCCCGCAGACAAAGGCAGACCGGTAATGAAGTCTAAGGCGATGTGAGACCATGGTCGAGAAGGAATGGGGAGCGGTCTGAGACGACCGGCAGGAGGAGAGTTACCCGACTTAGTCTGCGCGCAGTCCGAACAAGCAGCCACGAAACGGCGCGTGTCACGCTCCTGAGTCGGCCACCAAAAGCGCTGGCGAATAGACGCAAGAGTGCCTCGAACACCGGGATGACCAGCTAACTTGGCAGAGTGAGCCCACTGAAGAACAGCCAGACGAGTGGAAACAGGAACGAAAAGGAGGTTACTAGGACAAGCGCGCGGCGACGCAGTGTGCGTGAGTGCTTGCTTAACCTGTCTTTCAATTCCCCAGACTGTTAACCCGACAACACGCCCATAAGGAAGAATCCCCTCGGGATCAGTAGAAGCCACAGAAGAACTAAACAGACGGGATAAGGCATCAGGCTTGGTGTTCTTGCTACCCGGACGGTAAGAAATCACAAACTCGAAACGAGCGAAAAACAACGCCCAACGAGCTTGACGGGCATTAAGTCGTTTGGCAGAACGGATGTACTCAAGGTTCTTATGGTCTGTCCAAACGACAAAAGGAACGGTCGCCCCCTCCAACCACTGTCGCCATTCGCCTAGGGCTAAGCGGATGGCGAGCAGTTCACGGTTACCCACATCATAGTTGCGCTCAGATGGCGACAGGCGATGAGAAAAATAAGCGCAAGGATGAACCTTATCGTCAGACTGGAAGCGCTGGGATAGAATGGCTCCCACGCCTACCTCTGAAGCGTCAACCTCGACAATGAATTGTCTAGTGACGTCAGGAGTAACGAGGATAGGAGCGGACGTAAAACGTTCTTTTAGAAGATCAAAAGCTCCCTGGGCGGAACCGGACCACTTAAAACACGTCTTGACAGAAGTAAGAGCTGTGAGAGGGGCAGCAACTTGACCGAAATTACGAATGAAACGCCGATAGAAATTAGCGAAACCTAAAAAAGCGCTGCAACTCGACACGTGACCTTGGAACGGGCCAATCACTGACAGCTTGGACCTTAGCGGAATCCATCTGAATGCCTTCAGCGGAAATAACGGAACCGAGAAAAGTAACGGAGGAGACATGAAAAGAGCACTTCTCAGCCTTTACGTAGAGACAATTCTCTAAAAGGCGCTGTAGAACACGTCGAACGTGCTGAACATGAATCTCGAGTGACGGAGAAAAAATCAGGATATCGTCAAGATAGACAAAAACAAAGATGTTCAGCATGTCTCTCAGAACATCATTAACTAATGCCTGAAAAACAGCTGGCGCATTGGCGGGACCGAACGGCAGAACCCGGTACTCAAAATGCCCTAACGGAGTGTTAAACGCCGTTTTCCACTCGTCCCCCTCTCTGATGCGCACGAGATGGTAAGCGTTACGAAGGTCCAACTTAGTAAAGCACCTGGCTCCCTGCAGAATCTCGAAGGCTGATGACATAAGGGGAAGCGGATAACGATTCTTAACCGTTATGTCATTCAGCCCTCGATAATCCACGCAGGGGCGCAGAGTACCGTCCTTCTTCTTAACAAAAAAGAACCCCGCCCCGGCCGGAGAGGAAGAAGGCACTATGGTACCGGCGTCAAGAGACACAGACAAATAATCCTCGAGAGCCTTACGTTCGGGAGCCGACAGAGAGTATAGTCTACCTCGAGGAGGAGTGGTCCCCGGAAGGAGATCAATACTACAATCATACGACCGGTGAGGAGGAAGGGAGTTGGCTCGGGACCGACTGAAGACCGTGCGCAGATCATGATATTCCTCCGGCACTCCTGTCAAATCGCCAGGTTCCTCCTGAGAAGTAGGGACAGAAGAAACGGGAGGGATGGCAGACATTAAACACTTCACATGACAAGAAACGTTCCAGGATAGGATAGAATTACTAGACCAATTAATAGAAGGATTATGACATACTAGCCAGGGATGACCCAAAACAACAGGTGTAAACGGTGAACGGAAAATCAAAAAAGAAATAGTCTCACTGTGGTTACCAGATACTGTGAGAGTTAAAGGTAGTGTCTCAAATTTGATACTGGGAAGATGACTACCATCTAAGGCAAACATGGGCGTAGGCTTGTCTAACGGTCTGAAAGGAATGTTATGTTTCCGAACCCATGCTTCGTCCATGAAACAACCCTCAGCCCCAGAGTCAATCAAGGCACTGCATGTAGCACCCGAACCGGTCCAGCGTAGATGGACCGACATAGTAGTACAAGATCTAGATGAAGGGACCTGAGTAGTAGCGCTCACCAGTAGCCCTCCGCTTACTGATGGGCTCTGGCCTCTTACTGGACATGAATTAACAAAATGTCCAGCAACTCCGCAATAGAGGCACAGGCGGTTGGTGATCCTCCGTTCCCTCTCCTTAGTCGAGATGCGAATCCCTCCCAGCTGCATGGGCTCAGTCTCAAAGCCAGAGGAGGGAGATGGTTGCGATGCGGAGCAGGGAAACACCGTTGATGCGAGCTCTCTTCCACGAGCCCGGTGACGAAGATCTACCCGTCGTTCTATGCGGATGGCGAGAGCAATCAAAGAGTCCACATCTGATGGAACCTCCCGGGAGAGAATCTCATCCTTAACCACTGCGTGGAGTCCCTCCAGAAAACGAGCGAGCAGCGCCGGCTCGTTCCACTCACTAGAGGCAGCAAGAGTGCGAAACTCAATAGAATAATCCGTTATGGACCGTTCACCTTGGCATAAGGAAGCCAGGGCCCTAGAAGCCTCCCTACCAAAAACTGAACGGTCAAAAACCCGAATCATCTCCTCTTTAAAGTTCTGGAACTTGTTAGAGCAATCAGCCCTTGCATCCCAGATAGCTGTGCCCCATTCTCGAGCCCGGCCAGTAAGGAGAGAAATGACGTAAGCAACCCGAGCTCTCTCTCTAGAGTATGTGTTGGGTTGGAGAGAGAACACAATCTCACACTGCGTGAGAAAGGAGCGGCACTCAGTGGGCTGCCCGGAGTAGCAAGGTGGGTTATTAACCCTAGGTTCTGGAGGCTCGGCAGGCCAGGAAGTAACAGGTGGCACGAGACGTAGACTCTGGAACTGTCCAGAGAGGTCGGAAACCTGAGCGGCCAGGTTCTCCACGGCATGGCGAGCAGCAGACAATTCCTGCTCGTGTCTGCCGAGCATGGCTCCTTGGATCTCGACGGCAGTGTAACGAGCGTCTGAAGTCGCTGGGTCCATTCCTTGGTCGGTTCCTTCTGTCATGCAGGTGAAAGAGGACCCAAAAGCGACTTAACAGAAACAGAGTTTATTCAAGTCCAAACAGGGAATAACAGACATCCTCTAGTCTGTAGAGGGGAATAACAGGAGAAGCGGCCACAGACTGCAGGTCGCTTCGGGTAGGCGCAGGCCGTAGTTGACAGAGACACCTGCTCACACGTAGCATCTGATGAAGGCAAAAAGCACGACAGGACAGGGCGAAACACAATCACAGCACGGTGAATACTAAACAAGGAACCGACGGGACAGGAACGGAACACAAAGGAATAAATAGGGACTCCAATCAGGGGAAAGGATCGGGAACAGGTGTGGGAAGACTAAATGATGATTAGGGGAATAGGAACAGCTGGGAGCAGGAACGGAACGATAGAGAGAAGAGAGAGCGAGAGAGTGAGAGAGGGAGGGGGAGAGAGAGGGATAGAAAGAGGGAAAGAACCTAATAAGACCAGCAGAGGGAAACGAATAGAATGGGGAGCACAGGGACAAGACATGATAATAAATGACAAACATGACACTTTAGACCTATAATTGACGATTCAGGTTCTTATGGAATCAAATGCAGTTGATGTTACAAATATCTTAGCCTACTTTTATGTATTATTCTGTGTTTTTTTATGAACTATTTAAGGTAATCAACACCACATCAAATCAAATGTGTATTGGTCGCATACACATATTTAGCAGATGTCGTTGCAGGTGTAGCTAAATGCTTGTGTTCCTAGTTGCAACAGTGCAGTAGTATATAACAATTCACAACAATTACACACAATCTAAAAGCAAAAGAATAGGAATGAAGTAAGAACGTTCTGTGCTAATAATGTAAGACATAACACGACAACAACAAAAACACTGTTGAACCAGGGGTTCACATCAACTCCTGGTTTTCTTAGGGACAAATTCTACCCTCCATAGCCTATAGAACACTGACCAACGGACACGTAGGCTAAATTCATTTCTCTGAACACTGGACCTGTGCTCGTAAACGTGACTATTGAAATCCCACGCTCAGAACAGCACATTGGTATAACTCAACTCAGGCCTCTTTGAAAGTCTGTGATTGATTGATTTTTTTTTTCTCGCACAGGAGGCTGACGTTAACTCATAGGCTTAATAGGCCATGTTCTTTCAACAAAAATGGTGTCTTACTGCCCCCCTTCTCTCTCTCTCACTGTACGTGTGCGTGCGTACTTGTTTAAATGAGTGACCATAGAATTAGGAATTAGAATATTCATTTAATATGTTCTCTATGGTTGTGACAACTACATAGAGTGATGGAATGTGGAAACATGCACAAGGACTGCATGAATAGATAGAGACACCACATCTCACACTTGATGCATTTTCTTTTAACCTTTATTTAACTAGGCAAGTCAGTTAAGAACAAATTCCTATTCACAATGAAGGTCTACCCCGGACGATGCTATAGGACTCCCAATCACGGCCAGATGTGATACAGCCTGGAATGGAACCTGGGTGGCTGTAGTGACGCCTCAAGCACTGAGATGCAGTGCCTTAGACCGCTGTGCCACTCAGGAGCCCAATCAGACCTATGCATTCCATGATCACCTCCAAAACAATAAGACAATAGGAAAAATATACATAACAATGTATACGTTTCACACAGGTCTATAACCAAACAATTCTTAGGTCTATTGAGTTAACATTACATTCACATTTCATTTGTCACTAGGCCTACTTGAGGCTCTATTGTTTTGCAATTACATGTAGGGGACTTGGGCCTGTTTGATAGACACGCTCTTCAAACCGACCTGTGGATGTGGAGCCGTCTGTTCAGGGAGAGACCTCTGCTGTAGCCCCAGCGGGGTGTCATTTGGCTGGGGTGGGTAGCAGCGGAACCCGGGGGATCTGGAGGAGCACAGAGACGCTGGGAAACATGGAGGATAAAAGACAGCCCCATGTCAAAGTTGTGAGAGAAACATGTTCTGCCCAGGGTGGTGCGTGTGTGTGTGTGTCAGTTGAACAATATCAAAGAGAAGCTGCAAGGGCCAGGGGTAGACATCTGGAGGAGAAGAAGGGTTTCTTTTAAACAACAATATGTAGGCCTAAAATAACTGTTTTACTTTATTCAATAAAGTCCAGAAGTTCCATGAAATGGGATTCTTCAGTTGTGGGCTACAATTAATTATTACATGAAACATCTGAAAAAGGCCAAAGATCATAACTACAATGTCCAAAGAAATTGCCTATAAAACTTCAAAGGCAGCTATTGAAAATGATGTGTGTTCAGAATTCTTTCTTGAAAGTGAGATATAGCCTTGTGCTCTTACACTAGTCTTGGGTAACAGTCTTTTTAGCTAACATTCCACTCCTTGTAACTCCGTGGAATGCTAGCTAAAACGACTGGTAGGTCTACCCAGGCTACACATAGCAATTCAACAATAACAGTCATCTTCTTTGTAGGTTTTTGGACATTAACCCACTGTCCACAAGTAGTGGTACCAAGTGTAGGCTGTAGCTTATTAGGCTATTTATATATTTAAACTACATACAACGTGCAAGGAGAACCCCCCCATACACACACACACACACACACAGTTGTCTAATGGAGACATCTGAGCAGGCAGGCACCGTTGCGTGGCAAACGGAAGAGGCTCAGCAGATGTGACAGGTGAATTAGAACGCTCAGTGGAGTGGCGGGAAACACCGACTCATTATCGGGGAGAAGTGTGCCAACGGTGAATAACACCTGGGCACCAACAAAACAACTGACTGTTCTCTCAGGGCATACCCTAGCTTTTTGCTAGGCAATATTTTGTTTGGCCCTCCAGGGCAAAACATTTTAGTGGGCCCCCTAGCTTGATGGCGGAGAGAAACAAATATTGCAGTTTTAAAGAAAGTTTGCTGCAATTTCACACATTTTGCCATAGGGTGGAGACATTTTTTCAGTTTTAAAGCTAATTTCCTGTTATTGTACCCATTTTGCAATGACTTATGTCATGTTAATATGATATCTGATCTAGAGTAACTAACAAAATCAATGGGGGACCCCTGGGCACGTGCCCTTTGTGCCCGGTCATAATTCGACCATGATTACTACAAGTTTAGATAACTGGCTAGATTAATTTACCCATATAAAACATGTTAGATGACATGGGCTAATTGACCCCAGACTGAGATCCTATTTTTTGGGGTCAGCCAGCTAGAAGCTGGGGGCCCTAAGCGACCGCTTATTCCTGGGGTAAAAAAAAAAAAGAGAGAGAGAGAGAGAGAGAGAGAGAGAGAGAGAGAGAGAGAGAGAGAGAGAGAGAGAGAGAGAGAGAGAGAGAGAGAGAGAGATATGCAGCTGCTGAGGAGTTCATTGGGAGCAGAAAAAATTCGAGATGATAACCCCACTTATTGCTCTTGACATTTGGTCAGCGCCTTGGTGCACATGCGCAGCGTGAGCCGCACCTAGGGGCTAGCCAGGGCGGACGGTGCTCTGATGAGCTGCTAGTGCAGAGCAGCTGAGGATAGATAATAAAGTGTGTCAAACCTGACTTATGCGGTCACTCCATTTAGACATCCCGTTACTTGACACATTTGCACCCCCTTCTCTCCAACTTCTCAGAGCAGTGAGGGAAATTCTCTCATATGGGCTAACTTTGGAATAGAAAGGTTCCTCCGAGTTGCGCTTTGCTCCTTGTGTTACAGAATTGCGACGTAAAAGGCCCATCTTTTGAACCGTGAAAGCGAATTGGACAGGAACGAACATTTGAGTTTTTGACAACATTAGAAGCACATTTTCTATGCTCTGCTGCCTTTCACCCCTAGCCTCTTCTGCACAATACTGTGGCATTAACAAGGTAGGCTACAGTGCGCAGGAAAACACACCTTTGAGCTGAGAGCGCACGCAGAGCCAATCTAAAACTGATGTTCTAGCCTACAGTTTGACTTATAGCCTTGGCCAGTATTATATAAACTATCTCCAGTTTTAACCCGCCTCCATAGGTGACAGTTATTTTTTTTGTCTCAGTGCCACTAAACAAATTGACTTCTCCTCCCCTCTGTCCCTTCCTTGCCTTTTGTATATTGTTCTTGCCGCTGCGTGTTGGTTTTGTCTGTGAAGCCGCCGGATGACCAGAGCACGGATTTCACCTCGTCCTTGAGAGAGACAGGGGAGATAATAAGAAGAGAGAGAGAGAGCGACACACAAATTACTCCTACACACAGCGACCGACCCGATATCGAGACACGAGGAAGACGCCATCATCACCGAGACCTCGGTAAGTGATGGAGAGGTTTTTCCGTGATCGCTATTGCGCGCGCAGATGGATGGCAACTAAGAGGAAGGGAGCTGTGGCGTGGTACTCTACTGTTGTCTTTACAATGTTTACCGGCTGTGCATGGGGTTGGGTTGGGTTGGGGGGGGTTGGGTTGAGTTGGGGGGGGGGGGGGGTGTTCCCGGTGCTGATCGTGCTGTTCTCGGTTAGTGATTCTCCAAAGCCTTTTGGGATTAACTCCCCAACGCCGCTGAATAGTTTACCTCTGGAGATACACTCCAGACAGAGAAACGGCTTTCCTCTTACACCTATAATTCCTGTGCATATTGAATATGTCTAATTATATTAATCCAGGATTGTGGCATTTTAGATGCATTTCTCACTCCAAACAAGTTCTTTCCTCCACAGCAAGTGCGTAGGTCTGTTTCAGAGATGACAGATAGTGATTGAGAGTCCAGTTTTCATTATCTTCTCTCTTGTCTTCTTCCTCTCCGAGTCTTTCTCTCCTAAAAAGCGTTCTAATAACTTTGAGCGTCCAGTCCAAGTGTGTGTGTATGTGTGCGTGTTCACACTGGTCTGTCCACTCTAATGACCATCAACACGGCATGGAGTCTAGTATTTCTGTAGTCGGTCTCCCTGTGTCTCTCTGTGACTGATCGGTTCTTTGATATCTGTATAGTTTGTAAAGAGTTGTGTGACGCCGCAGCACTTTCCCCTTGTTTATGAACTATTTGAGGAGTCTGAGCACTCTGGCCATAAACGTCACTGTTGCTACACTAGTGAGAGTTATGGTGTGTGTTGGGACTGCTTTCATACAGCATCTTTATATGGCTATGTATGGTTAAAGTCAGGCTACATGAATATGTTTCTGTTCTGAATATCGTGACTGCTGTACTAATATATGTAAATAGCTATCTACATAGATAATGAATTGAGGTTCATGCTCTTAACTGTTTATATATAGCCCATTGTTTCAATATGAATCATACTGTTAAAAATGGTTTATTTCCTTGCTGAGAGGGTTTGATGTTTCCTCAGTCTCATGCCAGGGTAGCAGATATGATATAGTGGGTACAGTGGCTGTTATATTTTGGGCAATGTTGGTAGCAGTGACTGTTCTTATCTCCTTGTTAAATCAGGGATTGGTTTCCGACCATGGGCAAGACAGGGAGGGAAACACAAACAACATGCTGTATACACGCAGATACACGGGCACACACACACACACACACACACACACACACACACACACACACACACACACACACACACACACACACACACACACACACACACACACACACACACACACACACACACACACACACACACACACACACACACACACACACACACACACACACACACACACACACACACACACACACACACACACACACACACACACACACACACACACACACACACACACACACACACACACACACACACACACACACACACACACACACACACACACACACACACACACACACACACACGCCATACACACGCACACACACGCTCATAACACACACACACACACACACACACACACACACACACACACACACACACACACACACACACACACACACACACACACACACACACACACACACACACACACACACACACACACACACACACACACACACACACATATGCACGCCATACGCATGCACACATACATGCACGTTCATAAGCACGCACACACACAAGTGCCCCAGCGCACACACACACACAAACACACAGTATTGCTATCCTTGTGGGGACTAAATAATTGATTCCCATCCAAAATGTGTTTTCCCTAACCCCTAACCTTAACCCTTAACCCTAACCTTAACCCTTAACCCAAATCCTAAAACTAACCTTAACCCCAAACCCTAACCCTAACACCTAAACCTAACCTAACCGTAACCCCTAACCATAACCGTAATTCTAACCCTAACCCTAATTGTAACCCTACCCCTAAACCCAACCCCTAAGCCGAAAATAGCATCTTAACTCGCGGGGACCGGTAAGATCCCCACTTGCCTTGCTTTACTATCCTTGTGAGGATTTCTGGTACCAACAAAGATAGTTAAACACACACACACACACAACCGTACACACATGTACACACACAAGCAGGTGAGGCAGGGACAGGACAGATATGACAGTCTGACAGGCAGTGAAAGACAGAGCCTGAACGGTACTGATGAGGATGGCAAGAACAAGAACAACTGCTAACATAGAATTGAATGTCAGGGGTAGCGTAGAAAGGCCTTAGATACAGTACTTTTCCCCTTGCATCCCCTTGCACTGTAGTCCCTTTTAACTGGTTGTTGATCACATGCAGGACAGGAAACTGTAAACAAATGCTCTAACGTGTGGCGGCTTGCAGGAGCATACTTCTCCTTTCCGAAAGTATGTGGACAGCCCTTCAAATTAGTGGATTCAGCTATTTCAGCCACACCCGTTGCTGACAGGTGTATAAAATCGAGCACACCGCCATGCAATCTCAATAGACTAACATTGGCAGTAGAATGGCCCGTACTGAAGAGTGACTTTCAACGTGCCACCGTCATTCTTTGTAATCCAAGATGGCGTAGCAGTCAGACGTCTTTGCCCTGTCGTGTCCCTTGTATATATCGGTTTACATATTTTTTCGTCGCATATCCTTTAAAATATTTTGCTAAACCTCATCTAAATACTCTCTTTTTTTCCCGAAGTATTTATATTTACTTGGGATCTGGAATCCCTCAACTGAAGCTCGCCAGCTAACTACCAGCTATCAGTGAGCAAACCATTGCCAGCGGTCATCAGCTAACCTTCAGCTCGGAAAGCTCTCGCCAGTTCGAATAACGTGACTCTAAACAGAGCATAACGGACCTGTTATTTTTATCCCCGGATTCCTACCGCAAACTGAACATTTTCATCTGGATCTTCACAACTAGCTAACCGCAATCCCGGATGACGAGTCCTGACTAGCGTTTCCATCCCAGAGCAAGCACCAATTTAGCTTGAAGCTAGCCGGGCCAGGGCTCCTGTGCTACCACCGACGCATACCCCAGGGCTACAATATCGGCCTGCTAGCTACCTAGAGCTACTTGGAACCATACTTATTCCACAACTGGTCTATCGACCTCACTGCACGAAGAGGCAAAAACAGACTTACCCCCATCGCGACCCCCCCCCCCCCAAAGGCTAACTTTCTAGCCCCTGCTATCTGCTTGCTTGCTAACCCGGTCTGCTAACTGCTAAACTGCCGGGCCCTGGTCTGCTAACTGCTAGCTTACATGCCCGGTCTGCTAACTACTAGCCCTTGCTAACTGCTTGCTTGCTAACCCGGTCTGCTAACTGCTAGCTTGCCTGCCCAGTCTGCTAACTGCTAGCTTGCCCTGGTCTATGAACTGCTAGCCCATGCTAACTGCTTGCTTGCTAACCCGGCCTGCTAACTGCTAGCTTGCCCTGGTCTACTAGCTGCTAGCTTGCTAGCTCCGGCCTACTAACTGTTAGCTTGTTAGCCTGCTAACTGTCTGCATAGCCATGTCCCCAGCCAGCCCAACCTCTCACTGGACCCATATGTTCACTTGGCTACGCATGCCTCTCTCTAATATCAATAAGCCTTGTCCATTACTGTCCTGGTAAGTGATTACTGTCTTATTTCACTGCAGAGCCTCTAGCCCTGCTCAATATGCCTTAACCAACCATGTTGTTCCACTTCCTAAATATGCGATGACATCACCTGGGGCAGCAGGGTAGCCTAGTGGTTAGAGCGTTGGACTAGTGACTGGAAGGTTACAAGTTCAAATCCCTGAGCTGACAAGGTACAAATCTGTTGTTCTGCCCCTGAACAGGCAGTTAACCCACTGTTCCTAGGCTGTCATTGAAAATAAGAATTTGTTCTTAACTGACTTGCCTATTTAAATAAAAAAACACCTCTAGAGACTATATTGCTCTCTTCATTACTCAATGCTGAGGTTTTACCTCCAATGTACTCACATCTTACCTTTGTCTGTACACTATGCCTTGAATCTATGCTATCGTGCCCAGAAACCTGCTCCTTTTACTCTCTGTTCTAAACGTGCTAGACGGCCAGTTCGTATAATCTTTAGCCGTACCCTTATCCTACTTCTCCTCTGTTCCTCTGGTGATGTGAAGGTTAATCCAGGTCCTGCAGTGCCTAGCTCCACTCCCACCCCCCAGGTGCTCTCATTTGTTCACTTCTGTAAACGTAAAAGCCTTGGTTTCGTGCATGTTAACATTAGAAGCCCACTACCTAAGTTTGTTTTACTCACTGCTTTAGCACACTCTACCAACCCAGATGTCTTAGCCATGTCTGAATCCTGGCTTAGGAAAACCACCAAAAACACTGAAATCTCCATTGCTAACTATAACGTTTTCCGCCAAGATAGAAAAGGGGGCGGTGTTGCAATCTACTGCAAAGATAGCCTGCAGAGTTCTGTATTACTTTCTAAGTCTGTACCCAAACAATTTGAGCTTCTTCTTCTAAAAATGCACCTTTCCAGAAACAAGCCTCTCACTGTTGCCGCTTGCTATAGACCTCCCTCTGCCCCCAGCTGTGCCCTCGATACTATATGTGAACTGATTGCCCCCCATCTATCTTCTGAGCTCATGCTACTAGGTGACCTAAACTGGGACATGCTTAACACCCCGGCCATCCTACAAACTAAGCCTGATGCCCTCAATCTCACACAAATTATCAATAAACCTACCAGGTACAACCCCAAATCAGTAAACACGGGCACCCTCATAGATGTCATCTTAACTAACTCGCCCTCCAAATACACCTCTGCTGTTTTCAATCAAGATCTCAGCGATCACTGCTTCATTGCCTGCATCCGTAATGGGTCTGCATCCAAACGACCACCCCTCATCACTGTCAAACGCTCCCAGAAACACTTCTGCGAGCAGGCCTTTCTAATCGACCTGGCCGGGGTATCCTGGAATGACATTGACCTCATCCCGTCAGTTGATGATGCCTGGCTATTCTTTAAAAGTGCCTTCCTCACCATCTTAAATAAGCATGCCCCTCTCAAAAAATGTAGAACTAGGAATAGATATAGTCCTTGGTACACGCCAGACCTGTATGCCCTTGACCAGCACAAAAACATCCTGTAGCGTTCTGCATTAGCATCGAATAGCCCCCGTGATATGCAACTTTTCAGGGAAGTTAGGAACAAATATGCACAGGCAGTTAGAAAAGCTAAGGCAAGCTTTTTCAAACAGAAATTTGCATCCTGTAGTACTAACTCAAAAAAGTTCTGGGAAACTGTAAAGTCCATGGAGAATAAGAGCACCTCCTCCCAGATGCCCATTACTCTGAGGCTAGGAAACACTGTCACCGCCGATAAATCCACTATAATTAAGAATTTCAATAAGCATTTCTCTACGGCTGGCCATGCTTTCCACATGGCTACCCCTACCCCGGTCAACTGCCCAGCACCCTCCACAGCAACCGGCCAAAGCCCCTACCATTTCTCCTTTACCCAAATCCAGATAGCCGATGTTCTGAAAGAGCTGCAAAATCTGGACCCCTACAAATCAGCCGGGCTAGACAATCTGGACCCTCTCTTTCTAAAATTATCTGCTGAAATTGTTGCAACCCCTATTACTAGCCTGTTCAACCTCTCTTTCGTATCGTCTGAGATTCCCAAAGATTGGAAAGCTTCCGCGGTCATCCCCCTCTTCAAAGGGGGTGACACTCTAGACCCAAACTGCTACAGACCTATATCTATCCTACCCTGCCTTTCTACGGTCTTCGATAGCCAAGTTAACAAACAGATTACTGACCACTTCGAATGCCGCCATACCTTCTCCGCTATGCAATATGGTTTCAGAGCTGGTCATGGGTGCACCTCACCCACGCTCAAGGTTCTAAACGACATCATAACCGCCATCGATAAGAGACATTACTGTGCAGCCGTATTCATCAACCTGGCCAAGGCTTTCGACTCTGTCAATCACAACATTCTCATTGGCAGACTCGACAGCCTTGGTTTCTCAAATGATTTCCTCGCCTGGTTTACCAACTACTTCTCTGATAGAGTTCAGTGTGTCAAATCGGAGGGCCTGTTGTCTGGACCGCTGACAGTCTCTATGGGTGTGCCACAGGGTTAAATTCTCGGGCCGACTCTCTTTTCTTTATACATCAATGATGTTGCTCTTGCTTCTGGTGATTCTCTGATCCACCTCTACGCAGACGACACCATTCTGTATACTTCTGGCCCCTCCTTGGACACTGTGTTAACTAAACTCCAGACGAGCTTCAATGCCATACAACTCTCCTTCCGTGGCCTCCAACTGCTCTTAAACACAAGTAAAACTAAATGCATGCTATTCAATCGATCGCTGCCCGCACCTGCTCGCCCATCCAGCATCACTACTCTGGACGGCTCTGACTTAGAATACGTGGACAACTACAAATACCTGGGTGTCTTGTTAGACTGTAAACTCTCCTTCTGGACTCACATTAAGCATCTCTAATCCAAAATTAAATCTAGAATCGTCTTCCTATATCGCAACAAAGCATCCTTCACTCATGCTGCCAAACATACCCTCGTAAAACTGACCATCCTACCGATCCTCAACTTCGGTGATGTCATCTATAAAATAGCCTCCAACACTCTACTCAACAAACTGGATCCAGTCTATCACAGTGCCATCCGTTTTGTCACCAAAGCCCCATACACTGCTCTCGTTGGTTGGCCCTCGCTTCTTCCTCGTCGCCAAACCCACTGGCTACAGGTTATCTACAAGCCTCTGCTAGGTAAAGCCCCGCCTTATCTAAGCTCACTGGTCACCATAGCAGCACCCACTCGTAGCACGCGCTCCTCACTTGCTTTAAGCACCAGCTGTCAGAGCAGTTTACAGATCACTGCACCTGTACTTAGCCTATCTGTAAACAGCCCATCTATCTACCTCCCTCATCCCCATACTGGTATTTATTTATTTTGCTCCTTTGCACCCCAGTATCTCTACCTGCACATTCACCTTCTGCCGATCTACCATTCCAGTGTTTAATTGCTATTTTGTAATTACTTCGCCACCATGGCCTATTTATTTCCTGAACATACCTCATTTGCACTCACTGTATATTGACTTTTTGTTTTCTTTTGTTCTACTGTATTATTGACTCTATGTTTTGTTTATTCCACGTGTAACTCTGTGTTGTTGTATGTGTCGAATTGCTACGCTTTATCTTGGCCAGGTCGCAGTTGCAAATGAGAACTTGTTCTCAACTAGCCTATCTGGTTAAATAAAGATGAAATAAATAAATAAATCAAATAGGATCCCATCTTTCCAACAAGTCAGTTTGTCAAATTTCTGCCCTGCTAGAGCTGCTCCGGTCAACTGTAAGTGCTGTTATTGTGAAGTGGAAACGTCTAGGAGCAACGACGGCTCAGCCGCGAAGTGGTAGGCCACAAAAGCTCACAGAACGGGCCCGCCGAGGGGTGTAGTGTGTAGAAATGGTCTGTTCTCGGTTGCAACACTCATTACCAAGTTCCAAACTGCCCCTGGAAGCAACGTCAGCACAAAAACTGTTTGTCAGAAGCTTAATGAAATGGGTTTCCATGGCTGAGCAGCCGCACACAAGCTTAAGCTCATCATGCGTAATGCCAAGTGTCGGCTGGAGTGGTGTAAAGCTTGGGTCCTCTGGAGTGATGAATCACGCTTCACCATCTGGCAGTCCGGAGGACGAACCTGGGTTTGGTAGATGCCAGGATAACGCTACCTGCCCCAAAGCATAGTGCCGACTGTAAAGTTTGGTGGAAGAGGAATAATGGTCTGGGGCTGTTTTTCGTGGTTCGGGCTAGTACCCTTAGTTCCAGTGAAGGGAAATCTTTGCGCTACAACATACAATTACATTCTGTGCTTCCAACTTTGCGTCAGAAGTTTGGGCATGACAATGACCCTATTCACAAAGCGAGGTCCAGAAATGGTTTGTCGAGATCGGTGTTAAAGAACTTGACTGGCCTGCACAGAGCCCTGACCTCAACCCCATCGAAGACCTTTGGAATTAATTGGAACTGTGAGCCAGGCCTAATCACCCAACATCAGTGCCGACCTCACTAATGCTCTTGTGGCTGAATGGAATCAAGTCCATGCAGCAATGTTCCAACATCTAGTGGAAATCCTTCCAATAAGAGTGGAGGCTGTTATAGCAGCAAGGGGGGACCAACTCCCTATTAATGTCCATTATTTAGGAATGAGATGTTCAACGAGCAGTGTCCACATACACTACATGGCCAGAAGTATCTCTTTCTCCCTCTTCTCCGTCTTGACTCTGAGGATACATCTGATCTCCCTCTATT